>NW_026880107.1:0-29547 GCF_032173495.1 Musca vetustissima
TTTGATAACCTCTCGCAGAACGTATCAAATTTTCCAAAAACAAAATTCTCCGAAAATCCAAATGGTGTTTGATTCGGTAGAAAGGGTTGCTCCCGTACGGTATAGTAGGTCTCGTGATAAATGTGATTTAGCTTGATGCAATTACTCAACTTGGTGCGAACTAAAGTGCGATCTTGTGTCCATATGGTTTCTTTGCAGCGACAGGTGATGTAAGATTTGCATGTTTCTATCATTTGATTGGTGATCTGTAAAAGAAAAAGGTAAAATATTACAATCAGGGACCGTGGCAGCTTTATGAATTAAAAGAATGAACGAGTGGAGTGGCCCCACGTCAATTTCAATTTAGGCATTTTGAAAGGTTCACCCGAATTTCCCCATCGAAGTGGCTATAAATTGTCATTCTGTGTTCTTAGAGGGTACGAAAATCGTTCCAGAAAATTTGTGATGTAGGTCCATGTTTTGACATAGCACTCATGTAAAGGCCCCGCTTTAATTATTGTTTTTTGAAGAGTTTACCAGAATTTTCTCACAGAAATGACTGTGATTTGACATTCCGGTTCATTGGGGGATGGGAAACGTCGTAGCAGAAAATGTTTAATACGTCCCGCCCGTTTTCGACATTTTGAAGGTTTTAGCTGTATTTTCCAACTGAAGTAGCTGTAATTTGGCATTTCTGTTTAATACAGGATGAAAAACGTCCTTGCCGAAAATTATAAGTCTATGTTTTGACATAGCACATAAAAGTCCCGCCTCATTCAGTATTTTTAAAGTTTTTGACCGGGTTTCACCAACGAAGTGATTGTAGTTTGGCTTTTCAGTTTAATCGTCATTGTAGAAAATGTTTAATATAGATCCATATTTTCTCCATATAAAATTCCTCTTTTTTTGGTGAAGCTTTTTAGTCAGAATTCCTCACCGAAGTAGATGTAATATACCATAGCGGGTTCCTAGAGGCTGACCAACCGAATCGGCTGTAATTCGGCATTCTAGTTTTTGGTATGGGTCTACATTTTGACACAGCCCCATTTCCAGAGGCGGACTAGACTTGCGGGCAACCGAGCTATTTCCCCCGTAGAACTCCAAACAGATAGGGACTGGCCCTCCATAGACTAATATTATCAGGCTCTCTACAATGGAACAATCTCTGAACGGGGATAAGAATCAAATGTGACCACCAACATATTTCGACATTAGCAGACACCAAGTATTCCTTCCACCCCTCTCAACAATTGTTCTACAAGACTGCTAGTTCTACCATCTGCACGGTTTCCCAGGCGAAACTGCTGAGGATTTGCACTCTTGTTTTTAGTACAGACCTATTTCGCTTGAGCTAGGCTCCAGTGGCTCATACATTGAATGTATGGGGTAGCCGTCAAGTGTAGAACTATCGCCGATGAATAGCTGTACAACGAGTTATTTACCGGATACCAGTCCACTTTTAGAATGTAATAACCGCCTGGCAGTAGAGGATTTCAATGTCCGTCCTATGTAATGTCCAGAGGGGTACAGTCGAGCAAATTGATAGCTCAACATTTTGCACGGGTATGAGGTTCGCCAGACTTCACCATTTTGGCACCATTTATCAGACATGATAAATGACGTAACCTGGCAACCCGTCATTTTGCTTGGCTCAAACCACCGTCCTATCATCGTCTCCTTCAATAGACCACCCGACTTTATAATCTCTGAACGCGGTATTTTCCTAAACCACGGGAAACCTGATTGGCCTGGTTTCAAAAAGTTTACAAACCACCACTTCAGAGAGCTACCTATTCCCTAAGATCCCCGGGTATCCGTATAATCATCACCACTACTGCAGCTCCCTTCGTACCAGCTGGTCGAATACCCGAAGACCAAACTTCCCAGCAGGGGCATCGTTACTGGCTAAAGAACCTAATGAGAACCTGATGAGCTCCGTCATATGACCCAAGAGTACCCTTGAAGTCAGCAGGATAGTATGCTAGAATCCTGGAAGAAAGGATGACAGGACGGCTGTCATATGCAACTGTGACAGACCCGAAGAGGTGTGCGTATTATTTTAACCGGCAATTCACTGAGCACCCCGAGAGTCACAAGTCGAAAAAGAGTATACTACGTCACATAAGGGCACTCCGAGCCGAGGAGGTGCCGCAGAAGGACGTTGCAAATATCATAAAAAACGCTAAGTCATCCAAAGCGTTGGGTCCGGAGGGAATATGCATGATAATGATTATGGAGCTGGATGAACACGGACTTGAGTATTTTACATCAGCCCTAAACTTGTCGATAACCACCCACATAGTTTCTGAAGCCTGAAGTCAGGGTGGTCCCGCTACTGAAGCCAAGGATGATCGTTCACTCCTATCGCCAGTACGAAAGACACTTGAAGCGCTACTCCTTCAATCGCTGAGAAGCAGTTTTCCAGTTGCATTGACAGCATTACACTCCCTTTCCACACATATTATCAGCGGATTTAACTAGAACAGGCCGTGCAACCGAACAGCTATGATGGTACTTGACCTATCGAATACCTTCGATGCTGTCAACCATGTCGAGCTGTTCGAGGATATAGAAAAGATAAATCTCCGAGCGTGTTTGGGACGTTGTATTATCATCTATATGTGTGGACGCCAGTCGTATGTGGAATTCAGAAACTGGAAGTCCAAACCACCGGACGGCATTGAGATCATAATATATGCGGATGATTGTATGATCATGGCGTCGGGTCCCATTGTTGATGAAATTTGTGAGAGGTTAAACTTCTACATAGCTGATCTCGTAAATTTCTTCCATCTGAGGAATATGAAAATATCTGCCACAAAATCAACAGGCACACTGTTTACCACATGGACGTCTGAAATGAAGCTCCCACTGAACATAGTGGTCGACGGATAACTCATTCCGACCTCAAACTACCCCAAGTTACTTGGAGTAACGTTCGATAGCCTTTTCAAGCCTTCTGCCCAAGCCACTGCTTTATACGGTAAGCTGAGAAGTAGGAAAAAGGTCCTCAAGTTGCTAACCAGTAGCATTTGAGGCGCTGACACAGAAACCTTGTTGACTTCTTATAAAGCAATAGGCCGGTCAGTTGTAGTCTATGCGGCGCCAGTAATACGCAGTGGAAGAATATTCAGACATGCCAGAATATTGCGTGGGGAACACCGCTTGCCATAGATTTATGGACAGAACTCCCCCACCCAGGCACTTCTTGATCTATAGAGAGAGGTCAAAAATATAAGCGTGAACCTCTAGTTCAAGAAGCCTATCAAACAGGTCTGAATGGCATTCACACTGACGCAGTCGCTTAGGAAGTAGAGCAATATGGTGTGAATACCATAATCGGAGACCACTCCCATCCATCGCAGCAGAGGAGAAACAGCTGTCCTGACAAACACGACTAGTTTTAGCTCAACTAAGATCTAAATGGTGCACTAGGACCACACAACAAGTTGCACCTCTTTAACTGCCCAGATAATCCGACCCATTCTAGTTGCAGCATTTTGAATACTGATAAACTATCCCCCTTATGGTTAGATCTACAAAAATAAATTAAAACCATCTTAGACTTACTTTAACCATTAGTGCAGAAGTTCTTTCCGAAGTGTTGTAAAATTGTGAGACACTATAAATCAAGCGTACGGTTTGCAGTAGACTTAAAATGGATTCTTTCATGCAGACCTGGAAAACAAACAAACAAATACAAATCATTACTCCTTCTATTTTCAATCATTTGAAACCACACTTTCAACTTACCGGATCATCTAAATACAACGAATGACAACAATGTTCCATTGCCTGGATAAATTTCGAATTATCCCTTGCTTCGTTGTAACAAAACGTTATCTTACGATCGGTTTCCTTCCAATCCCGTATTACCTTCGAATTGGCCAAAAGCAAACAATGCAAAGTATATTGGACCTCCTTCGTTTGCAAATGGGCCAACAATTGTGAAAATTGTGCACCACGTTTCTTCCAATATTCCAATTCATCTTGTGGACCACTTGAATCATTCTCTTTACGCAATTGATCCGATTCTCCTAATATCTTCGTAATACCTTTAATCCAATTATTTACTCTCTCCTCGAGTTGACCACAAAATTCTTGATTT
The DNA here is from genome assembly GCF_032173495.1 of Musca vetustissima. NCBI lineage: Eukaryota > Metazoa > Arthropoda > Insecta > Diptera > Muscidae > Musca > Musca vetustissima. The sequence goes on from NW_026880107.1 coordinate 4,088, forward strand.
TTGGATAAATCTTTAAGTTCTTCGACTTGATTGACCTGTTCGAACATATCGCAACCATCATCGAAAACATTAAAATGATCGCAGACTTGTTCACAGACACGTAAGGCGCTACAAAATGATCGAAGTCCAGGTAGCAGTTGTCCCTTTATAAGACCACAACTGACATCTTCCTCTTCGCCTTCTAGGCTGGGAAAGGCCAAAGCTTGCATGAAAACATATTCGATGATGCGTTCGATGGAGGTAACTAGACCGACATTTTTAGCATCAATTATACCACAGAATCTAAAATGGGAGGGGAATACAAATTTGATTGACGAAGAATAGAAATAAAATTATATAAATATCATAAGAATAATGTATGTACATTATGGTTATGACTTTTTTACAACCTCGTATCGCAGTATCGTATTTTTATAAGTTTTTAAATAAGACCATATATGCAGTAAAATCCCAGACTAATTTCAGACTGTGGGTTCAAATATCCAGTCAGTCATCGATTTTTTACATTTATTAAATATTGAATAAAAGAATAATGTTTATATATTTTTTCATATTAAAGACATAGGAGCATACAGGGTGAGATGAAAAAATTGCAACCAACTTCAGACTGTTGTCATTTCCCGATACTCGTCCGACAGCTGTTAAAATTATTCCAGTGACAGATCATTACATTGTTTACAAGCGTACAAAATTTTGGTGAGAATTTTCTAGTTTTCCAATTTTCCAGAACTTACACCGCAACAGAAAGAACTATAGACTCAAGAGCTAAAGAATTGCTTCGCTTGACCGAAAGTGGTGAACTGCCGAATTTGGTAATCTCCGGTGAGAAAACATTCGTTGTCCAGCAGTTTGTAAACGAACAAAATGATCGTGTTTACTTCCCAGAGAGGTCAGCTGAAAATGTGCAACTTCGGTTGGCCACCAGAACTCAAGCGCCGGCCATGGTGATGCAGTGGGCCGCCATAACAGCCGATGGTCGCTCTCCGCTCGTATTAATCGACCGTGGCATCAGAATATATGCAGAATATTATCGCCGAATTTAGGCCACGGACCTTGGACATTCCAACAGGACTCAGCACCATCGCACTCAGCACACGCCACCCAAGAATGGTTACAAAATGAGGTTCCTCAGTTCATTTCCAGCGCACAATGGCCACCAAAATTTCCGGATACCAATCCGTTGGACTCTTGTGTCTGGAGTGTTTTGGAAAGCAAAGTTGGCACTAAAAAATACCAACGTGTCGATCACCTCAAGCAAGCGATTCGCCAGGAATTGACCAAAATACCGCAGAGCAAAATTCGGGCAGTGTGTGACGATTTCATTGGCCGTTTGAAGGCCATAATTTGTGCCAAAGGTGACCAATTCGAAAGAATCTAAACTTATTCTAAAATGAGATGCTATTTCGACATTTTTTGCTTTCATTCAATAACATTTCAAAAAATGTAAGAATTATGGCGTTTGACTTTGATGTAGTTTTCTTATTTCACCCTGTAATGTCCCATCAGGTCTATTTAACAAGTCAGGTATTTTGAACGGTTTATAATGTATTTAAATTCTACATACAGTGATGCCAATTTCTCCAATCGTCATACAGTCCATTACCCCTACACAATTACACACATTCCCGCAATATTTACCTCAATCAATAATATTTACATTATTAAAAGGTTCGTGAATTTCGAAAAAATAACAAATCACAACAATCAACCATTTCATTTTACTCACAAATCCTTTTGGAATCCTTCCTCGGGCAATTGTTTGTTTGTATTTATGCGAAATATGTAGATACATATACCGGTAAAGGCACACGACCATCCATCAGTGAGAAAGAGTTTTTTCTGTTTGGCTGGAGCCAAACCACCTGGTGAGGTTCCACCTATATGGAAGAGTAAAAATAATCAGTTAAAAAACACATACACATTGACAGGGTTCAATGAAAAAAGAAATTGTTAATGAAAAATAAACATTACATTTGTTAATATCGAGTAAATAAATAACAGCAAAAAATATGGAGAATTATTTGAGATTTAGCAAAATGACTTTAAGTAGAAATGTTAAAGATTTAAATATTAATATACATGATAATGAATAATAATAGTAACGGACTCAAATAAATTTAGAGGCTGAGAGGGGAGATGAACTAACGCCGAAAATTATCCATTAAATTACCATGACCATATTTTCTGAAACTGTTTTAATTAATTAATTTTAAAATATCCTGCGAACTAACTATCCGATTTCACATCCAAATAATTTAACCAAACCCTTTCACGTTCAAAGAGGGGGTTTATCGGTTCAACAGTGTGAAAATTTGTAAATACAATACAAGATTTGTTCCAAACTTTGCACATCGTAATATTTTTGCCAAGCCTAGTTCTAGGTAAATATTAAATCCTAAATAAATTGAATGTCTTATGCGCCCTTTCCAAATGAAGTGAATTTGTAAATGCCATCCCAATCCCGATATAAAGAGCCTATCCATTGTAGATATTTTTATAGTACTAGCCGAATTTTCTAACCTTAGTGCCAGTAATTCGGTATTTGTTTTTCTTAGAGTAAAAAAAAAACTTGCTGTTAAACAATTTACAAAGCCAAAGCTGCCGATTAATTATTTCGAATGATGGGGGTTAAATAAATTGACGTAAACCAAGTCACCGACACGACAAATCGGCTTCATATCGATTGGAAAAGAAAGAAAGTTGCATTTCAAATTAGGGCACTCATGTCGAATAACTGGGTCAAGAATTCCTTCGAAAATGCGGCGGAACCTTTCTGCATAGATGTATGTCAGCTTCTACATCGCATTTACAGCTACTTTGGTGGAAAGTGTGCAAATACCGAAAAAAAACCAGTAAGGAAAGTAGTAAAGTCGGACGGGGCCGACTATATGATACCCTTCACCACTTTGAGTATATTCAGCAGATGAATCCTAATAGAAGTCGCATTTTTAAAGGACCAGTAAAATGAAATTGGAACCATAAACACGTCATTCTGCAACCGATACTAAATTGTTCATTTGGTCAGATATAGAAGCTATATCTAAATCTGAACCGATTTGAGGAAACTTAACACACATCATTCTAGACCTAATTTGTTACGCTGTGCCAAATTTCGTGCAAATCGAAAGATATATAGGGACTTTGGTGCACCATTTACATTAAATCTGACGAAAGTATATGTGGGAGCTATATATAAATCTGAACCGATTTTCAGGCAACTTTACACACATCATTCTAGACCTAATTTGCTACGCTGTGCCAAATTTCGTGCTTAAATCGACTCAAAACGTGATTCTATGCATATTCTCAAAAGGAGCCATGGGTCTATCTCGATTATTTTTGCATGTTACAAACATATGCACAAAAACATAATACCCTGTACCAGAAAAAAGAATTTGGTTCAAGAACCTCAAAACCTGGGGGCTACCAGAAAAAATTGACCAATATTTATAATTTATAGTGGAGAGATGTGCTACCTAATAAGAAGTCGACGTACTAAATTACAGTCATTTTGGTCGAAAAATCCGATCAGAACCCCCAAAATACCAAAAATTTTGGGGTACCGTTATATGGGTACTACCAGAAAAACTGGACCTATATTTATAATTTTTAGTGGAGTAATTTGGTACCCAATAAGAACCCAATGTACAAAATTTCAGCGAATTCAGTTATAAAACGAGCCCAAAACCCCCAAAATACCGAAAATTGGGGGTAATCTTATATGGGGGCTATCCGAAAAAATGGACCTTTATTTATAATTTTTGGTAGGGAGATTTGCTACCCAATAAGAACTCAATGTACAAAATTTCAGCGAATTCAGTTAAAAACGCGCTCAAGAACCTCAAAATACCGAAAATTTGGGGATACCCATATATGGGGGCTATGCGAAAAAATGGACCGTTATTTATAATTTTTGGTAGGGAGATTTGCTACCCAATAAGAACACAAAGTACCAAATTTCAGCGAATTCGGTCGGAAAATGCGACCAAAACACCCAAAATACCGAAAATTGGGGGTAATCTTATATGGGGGCTATCCGAAAAAAATGGACCTTTATTTATAATTTTTGTAGAGAGATTTACTACCCAATAAGAACTCAAAGTACCAAATTTCAGCGAATTCAGTTAAAAAACGCGCTCAAGAACCTCAAAATACCGAAAATTTTGGGGTACCCTTATATGGGAGCTATGCCTAAACGTGGACCGATTTTCTCCAATTTCAATAGGGTTCGTCCTTGGGCCAATTAAGTGACCTGTGCCAAATTTCATCCAAATCGGATCATAAATGCGACCTGTACTTTGTTAACAAAAATACATGGACGGACGGACAGACGGACGGACGGACGGACAGACGGACATGCATAAATCGACTCAGAAAGTGATTCTATGCATATTCTCAAAAGGAACCATGGGTCTATCTCGATTATTTTTGCCTGTTACAAACATATGCACAAAGACATAATACCCTGTACCACAGTGTGGTGAAGGGTATAAACATATGCCAGCCTCCCAAACCCGGAATGCTAAATAACAGTGTTTAAAAATGCGGCACATATTTCCAGATTATAATATTTTAGCTCGACAAATGGGCCTAGCGCTAATCTGCAAAACTTCGATAAATTCCTGAGAAACATGATATTTTAAGCTTGCTGGTTGTGGTTGACTTTCCAAATTTTTGCAAGGGTATTTGAGATCGGTCCGCGGTCTGATATATCGGTCCCGAACGTGATATAAAATGTTTGCCGAACTCGACTCTCTGTCCACTTATATGCGAGATTTCATCTCACGGCAGCGGGATCATCGTAACTGTGACTTTTTCGGATGTATAGGTAAGTTAAACGCAGCTTTAGACCGATCACACCAAAATCGACCATTTTGCTTATTGAGCCAAAAAAGAGCATCGTCGCTGAAACAATTTTTCGATAAAAAATGTAAATCTTCAGCCAACTTTCCAAGAGCCCATTCATTAAGAATTCGGCGGCATTGGACCTATATAGACAATTCGTCCGAAGTTCGATACAATGTCTAATGCCAAATATTGTACCGGAGAAACGAACAAAGCAGATTCTGTATTGTCGTCTCGAATAAAATTCTTAGAAACCCGGACATTTAAGGGAACCCACCACCAATCTTAATTTGAAATGTTAGCTATTTTCAAACGGCTGCAAATAAAAGTCCATTACTTTGAAGATTTGTATAAGCACATGAAGCCTTAAACGATAAGAAAATGAATTGACATTATTTAATATTAAAAAAAAAGTAATTAAAAAATGCCTTCATTTCAATGGTGGACACGATTTCAAAATTCAATTGACGCAATGAATGTTGCCTGCGGACAAGCCTCGTCGATTGGAATGGGCCCAAAGAGTCATCGAAATGGTCGAAGATGACGAGCAATTTTGGAACAAAATTATCATGTCCGATGAAGCCCATTTCAGATTGAATGAGACCGTAAATAAGCAAAATTGCCGTTTTTATGCCACTGAAAATCCTCAGGAGATTTAAGAAGAACCTCTTCATGACGAAAAAGTCACAGTTTGGTGCGGCGTTAGTGCGAAAACGGTCATTGGGCCGTTTTTCTTCCAAAATGAAAATGGCCATGCTGTTACCATCAATCAGGAGCGTTATCGCGACATGATGACCAATTTTGTGATGCCAATTATTCGTCGAAAGCGTATGAGACAGTACTGGTTTCAACAAGACGGGCTCCACCGCACACAAGTCGCATAACAATCGATTTTCTGAAGAATTTGTTTCCGGGCCACTTGATGTCGAAAAGTGGTGATTTGGACTGGCCACCGCGTTCGCCCGATTTGACGCCGCCTGGCTTCTTCTTGTGGGGATATTTGAAGTCAAAGGTTTACGTTAACAAGCCAAGGGCCGTAGAAGAGCTCAATGACAACATTCGTGAAAAAATAGCCGCTATTCCGGCCGAAATGTTGGCAAAAACGATGGAAATGCAGCAAAAAGGGCACAATACGTCATCAACGCCAGAGTCGGCCATTTGAGACATATCATCTTTAGAGGAAATGGAATCGCGTGAAATTATATGAGTGTTTTTTATAGATATTTGAACCCATTAAAAAACCCCACACACATTGCTTTCGGAAATCTATGGAAAAGTCCATGTCAATGGAGGAGAATTGGATTTTTGATGTACCATTTGTATGAAACCTAGCAAAATTATGTATGTGTGTATATTTGGACCTACTTGAGCAACCGTGCCATATACCATTTAGTATGCTGCAGCACAGTGCACAATTTTATCTCGTGTAAATCGAACAGACGTAAGCTCCTCGGTGAACCATTTACATAAAATCTTCCAAATTTCTGTACGATATGTAAGTGCACAATTTACTTAAAATTGTACGAAACTATATATGGGAGCTATATCTAAATTTGAACCGATTTCGACAAAACTTCTCACACATAAAACTCTGGGCCTAATCTGGTACTAATCATGTAAATCAAACTAAACCTAATTTAGTACGCTGTGCAAAATTTTGTCTCAATCGGACAAATATTGCGAGTTTTGTGCACAATATACCTAAAATCGGACGAAACTATATGTGGAGATATATCAAAATCTGCACCAATTACCACAAACTTTCCATACATCAAACTGGACCTATCTTAGTACGCTGTGCAAAATCTGTTTTCAATCGGAAAAATATTAGAAGTTTGGTACATAATTTGCCTGAAATCGGACGAAACTATACATGGGAGCTATATCTAAATTTGAACCGATTTCCACAAAACTTCGCATACATCACAGTACTACTCTGTGCTTTGTATGAAATTGTTTGATTATCAAACAAAAACAAAAGTTTCTTCATTTCGAGCAGAGAACGCACTTCGATGTTAGTCCTAATTCAGTACTCACAGCTCACTGAAGTGGGATTGACAAAAGTGTATCTTCAACAGATATCGACCAATATAAAAGGGTTTATAAGTTCGACATAGAAACCGAAGAAAGTGGGTCCAGAATTACGTGTTCAAATTTGGAACCAATTGGATTAATTGTGTTTGAGTTATCCTGCCCTCAAATTTTTACACTGTTTCGAGAAAAATACCTTAGTATTGAGAAACTCGCTGCCTCCTGTCGCTTACATAATTATGTAAGCTGCTTCCTGTCGCTTACATAATAAAAATAAACATAAATTGCCAAATTATGCAAACCTTTGCAAATAGAATTACTTACCTTGAGGTGTCTTCGAAGTACTGGGAGTCATTCCCGAACGAGATGGTCCCGGCTTATTGGGATCCTGAACGGGCTGAGGTTCGGGTTCATCAACCTCTTGGAAAAACCACAATAACTTATTTTTCATATTGGGCAAGAAAAGTTGATTGATTTCATCCAACTACAAGATAAATCGAAATAGCAACAAAAATATAAACATATGTATTTCGAATTCTGTAAAAGCAAATATTGCCTCACCATATCACCCTCAAATATATAATCCATCAATTGATGGCGAGGCAATTGGGTGGCATCAATCAGCAGCTGAAAAGTGAATTCCAAACGGGGATCCATCTCCCCACGTCGAGCTTTGCGTTCACATTCTTCACGACGACGCTGTGCTTCGTCAGCGTCAGTAGCCATTTTCGGTTGTAAATTGTGATATCCATTGGTGGGACAAATAAAACAAATAGTTTACAGCAAGGATTTTCAGGAAGTATTGGATGGAATATGGTATCGTATGAGGGAATCGTAGAAATTTGTATTTCAAAAATCAAAAAAGACACAATTTTCTTAATATCGAACGGGTGACAAAATTCAAAAAATGTTCGTTCAAAAACAACACACAAAGTACAAGTGTACACAAAGTACAAAATAAATAGCAACTTTGAATAGAATAGGATATAAATAGATGGTAAAATATCTTCAACACCAAGGGATCAAAAATCAATTCCCTTTTTTGGATGAAGATTTTAAAAATTGGGTGAATGTACAAATTTAGTGTAGAAGGCCAAAGAAAATATTTGACGTATCGTCTTTTAAATTTATTGTCATCATCTATGATAAATAAAAACTCCTAAAGATGACAATAATTTTCTGCGACTCATTACGTCTATATTGCTGACCTATAAAGTGCCAATTAGAAAAATGTGAAATCATGCATAAGAATATAAGATACATTTTCAAAATGTATTTCAGTGCCACAATTCAAGTCAAATACAAAAATAAAATAGCAGACTTGAATTTTGTTTTATGTTTAGTGTAAGTTAAGATAGGTTTTTGTGTAATTTTAATTAGTGTAGTGTTTAAAATGTTTGTAAAGATCTCCATAAGCCTCCGGTGTATTTATAAATCGATACAGCCAATCGATTATTCCAAACCTGGAAATAAATTCCTGGTTTCGGTTTTGTGCCAATTAACAAAAACGAACAACACAAATTCGGAAGATTTTGTACCTTTTTCCAGGAAACGAGCACTATTTCCAGTTTGTTTTTACCTTTTTTACCATTCTTCTGGAAGATTATTTAGAAAATTATTATGTGGAAAACTAAGTTTTGAAACAAACAAAAAATACCCTCGCAAATTAAAACTTAACGGAATTTTCCAAATATATTAAATTTTGATAAACCTTAGGATAAAATTGATAGAGACCTACGATATAATAGTCTGTTTTGCCATTCTTAACATTTTCTAAAGAAAAATCACCCTACAATTAACTCGAGTCATGTGTGGAGAGCATTTAACAAAATTCAACATGCAGAAAATGGAATGGAAATTTTTATCTAGGAACTCTACATACGGAAAATGGTTAGCGATCTTTAAATGGGGGGTTATGTCAAAGCTTGCCCCAATATTGAAAACATTCGGTAAATATCTTTGCCACCATCGGAATTACAAATAACGGCCTCTTCGGTTTGAAAATGCGGTTAAAATCTTCAAAATACTAAAAAATCTTTAAATGCGGGGTTATGTCCAAGCTTGCCCCTATATTGACAACATTCGATAAATATCTGTGCCACCATCTTAGAAATCGGAATTACAAATATCGGTCTCTTCGGTTTGAAAATGCGGTTAAAATCTTCAAAATACTAAAAAATGCCGGAATATAAGGCTATATCAAAACCAGGGCTTATTTTTGTAGAAGAAGTTCGAATATGCATGACCATCAACATATTAAAAATTGAACTGGTAATGTATATGTAGGCTAATCAGAAATGATTGCAAATACGAAGTCTGATCATATTTATATATTTATTGTATCTCCTCAATCGTAGCAAAACCCCAATCCTTTCATCGGTGTCTTTAGTTTTGGTAAGAGGAAAAAGTCAGCGAGCCAAGTCCGGTGATTACGGTGTTTGAGGCATCATAACGGTTTTCTTTGGTCTTGTGGCTATAATTCATGATGCACCTCGATGAAAGCAGTGATCAAAGCTTTCAAGTTAGGCCGATATTGGCGGCCTTGGCTCCTCTGAAAGTTTCCTTACACCGATGATTCGTCACCAATTATGAAAAATTAGCAATTTTTAAAACATTTTCGCTGCCGCACATTTTATGTCTAAAACATCCATAACCGGTGAACGGAGCAGTATAATCGGACGGGGCCGACCATATGATACCCCACACAACTACCACTGAACTTTATCATTCTGTGGATCTTTATTCTGACCCTGGGCATTGTTTCGGGGTATTTACACCCCCTTGTCCGGTAAGAGATCAGCAACTCCTTCTTCTTATACTGGTATCTGTTCCGAATCATGATTTCCCCGAAATATTGACCGATCATTAACAGTAATTCTAATCAGTTGGTCAGATCCTCTAACTCGCGTAACATTTGTGATGTTCGGCTTATAATGGTGGTCTCTAGAGAAAACCAGGCAAAAAAAAATTTTCCGCTCATTTCATTTCCTAACTATCATCTGATCACCACCGAAAAGTATAGGCTTCGACCCTGACTATAAACGGAATTTTGGGAAAATTGCATAGCCATTAGTTCGACATTTCCATCCTCCCGTGAGTAAAATAGTATATAGATCCATGTAATGGGTTTCAACTTAAAGAACAACCTCTCTTCTTGGATATACTGTCAACTTTCCTGGCCTATGTTTTTCAGGTGTATATGTATACGCCACATACTGCATATGTGGCCATTTTTCACAAAACAGACTTGATCAATTTGACCCGCTAAATATTGATCGATCTTTATGCTTAATCTTTGTATTTTTTTTTTTTTTTGAGATTCGAGTCATAATAGTAGCCTGTAGAGCGACCAGAAAAACCAAACGATATGTCCATACCTCTCTCTACTCAGCTATATATACCTAAAGGTAGGCGTATGACTAACCGGACTGTTACAAACTATTGGGTCCACACAAAGCATACAACATACTTGTTTTGGGTATAAAAGTTGCTTCGCCTGAGCAATTATAATTTTAGAAAGGTAGAGGTTAAACAGTTTCGAAGAACTTCCTCCTTAACTCTTCAAGACTCCTTTTTTTCTTCTGAATTCAAAATACGACGGACGTTCAATATAAGTTGATTTCTTTATATCCTGGAACAGCACGACATGGTAAATGGTATCGAAAAAAAACCAAGAGTCACGATAACAATTCGGATTCACGTTTTGTTTAGATTCAGTCCCCTTAAAAATATGTGTGGAAATTAAAACGGGAAACTGCTTCTTGGCATACTTCCGTATCGGGACCTTTTTACTTTCCAGGATTCAGGAACTTGGTGGGTGGCTACCGACAAGTTAAGAAGATATGTTTCAAAGATTACGATGTCGTACTTATTTTGTAATTTGTATTTGCTCGATTTACTTTTTCCGGCAACGCTACAGGTGGTTTAGCAGCGTTTTCTGTTTATGCTCACTTACTAGCCTGTTGACTTCAAGAGTAAGTTCTCTGGCCATTGGCTCTCATGACATCATACGACGACAAGCAAGTACTGCATTGACAACTAATTGTTGTAAGATGTAAGATCTGATGTAGGGTAAGATCTTCATCTCTCTCATTAAGATGATCCACTGGAGTCATGAGGAGACACCCTGATGTAGTTCTTAGGGCAGCATTCTGGCAGGTCAGAATAATCTTCCACTACGTATCACTTCCATTCGCAAACAACACTGGTGACGCATAGCATTCCACAGCCCGACCTATTGTTTTATAACAGGGTTCTTGTCAGCGCCCCAAGAGCCGGCTAGCGACTTGGGAATCTTGTTCCTACTGCTCAGCTTATCGCATAAAGCAGTGACTTGCGCAGACGACTTGAAAAGGCTATCGAACGTTACATCAAATATCTTGGGGTAGTTTGTGGTCGGAATGAAACCCGACGAAATGATCTTACAATCATCCGCATACATTACAATCTATATGCCGTCTGATGGTTATGAAATTTCAGGAAGGTAGAGGTCAAAAAGTTCGGGAGATATGAACCCACCTTGGAGAATTACGTGTTTCACTGTACGGGTTTTAGACTTTTTTTTTTAATTTTACAGGCATATAATTGATTTCCAACATTTCAAACTAGGCCGGAGGTTGGTCATCTTTATATCCTCGAACATGTCTGCATGGTTGATAGTACCGAATGCCTTTGATAAGTGTTTTTGCTACTGGAGACAGCAGTGATACATTACTTCATTTCCATTGAGATTCCATCTGGTTATAAGGCTTTGGGTGTCTTGGTCCTCTTCGTAAATGTGTATGTGGTGTGAAATGCTGTTGATGTGCTTTGCATCATCCGGAATCCGTATTTGCTACTGGGGACAGCAGTGAAATCGTCCTGTATGATTTACCCCTGCCGGTCCCTTGCTTCAATAGCGGCACTATGCCGCCTCATTTTCAACAATACTTTACTCCAGGTTCATTCAGTTGCTTAAACAGTGAGATTCCATCTGGTCATAAGGCTTTGGGTGATTTAGAGTTTCGAATAACATCTGCAACATCATCCATGTAAATAGTGGTGGCACGTCCTCGGCTCGTAGGACTCTTATACGACAAAGCATACTTCTGTTTGCCTTGTCATTCTTGGGCTGATCTGTGAACATCGGATTAAAATAACACTCACACCTCTTTAAATCTGTAACTATAACGTCGCTATATTTCACGTCCTTCTTTCTTTCTGGATTCGAGATTCGTTGTCCACAATTTACTTGTTTCGGATCCCATGTTGCAAAGCTTCTCCTCTACTTCCCGTTGGGACATTCTCATTAACCGTGCAATTTGCTCGCCAGCGCTGCACCCCTCTGGCCGTCAGCCTTCATGACTTCTTCGGCACATTTTACATTGAGAATACGTAGAAAAGCAATCAGAATCGGTACTGTATAATCCACACTTTTGCTAGAACCCATTCTCCATCTTAACTAATTATTGGTATTAAAACCAATTGAGATTACAGTTTTCAGGTGTCAATTTTGCCAGACGTATCCGATCACATTATCGAACTTCGTTTAAAGGCGCGATGTACAATTTACTAAAATAAACCAGTAAGGAAAGTAGTAAAGTCGGACGGGGCTATATGATACCCTTCACCACTATGGGTATATTAAACAGGACTATTAGCATGAAATTGGATGAAATAAAATATGTGATATTTATCTAAATGTGAATCTACGTAGATCTATCCATAAAGTATGTAAATCGACTTCAAACAAATATAAATGGGTCATCCGTTGGGCTATGTCTGTACTTCTAGAAAACGCAACTACATAATTCTATGCTCAATTTTGTACGTTGTGCAAAATTTGATGTCAAACTGACTAACATGAGGAGTTTGATGCCCAATTAGTTGAAATCGGGCGAAAATATATATGGAAGCTCTATCCAAATATTAAGCGATTTCAAACAAATGTGTCACAGGATAGGTTATACTAATTTCAGAACGTTTTGTTCCTATTGGTTCTTGGTGCGTCAATTACTTAAAATCAATCTATAATAAAAGGGAGCTATATCTAAATCTGGACGAAACAACGCAGACATCACTCTAGGCTCAATTCAGTACGTTATGCCAAATTTTGTGCAAAACGAAAGATATATAGGGACTTTGGTGCAACATTTACATGAAATCGGACGAAACTATATGTGGGAGCTATATAGAAATCTGGACTGATTTTCTCGAAACTTGGCAGACATCATTCTAGACTCAATTCAGTACGTTATGCCACATTTCGTGCAAATCGAAGGTTATATAGGGACTTTGGTGCACCATTTACATGAAATCGGACGAAACTATATATGGGAGCTATATGTAAATCTTGACCTATTTTCACGAAGCTTGGCAGACATAATTCTAGGCCTAAATGATTAGGCTGTACCAAATTTCGTGCAAATCAAAAGATATATAGGGACTTTGGAGCACCATTTACATGAAATCGGACGAAACTATATATGGAAGATATATCTAAATCAGGACCGATTTTCATGAAACTTGGCAGACATCATTCTGGGCTCAATTAAGTACGTTATGCCACATTTCGTGCAAATCGAAGGATATATAGGGACATTGGTGCACCATTTACATGTAATCGGACGAAACTATATATGGGAGCTATATCTAAATCTGGACCCATTTTCTCGAAACTTGGCAGACATCAATCTAGGCTTAATTCAGTACGTTATGCCAAATTTCGTGCAAATCAAAAGATATATAGGGACTTTGGGGCACCATTTACATGAAATCGGACGAAACTATATATGGGAGCTATATCTAAATCTGGACCGATTTTCACGAAAATTGGCAGACATCACTCTAGGCTTAATTCAGTACGTTATGCCAAATTTCGTGCAAATCAAAAGATATATAGGGACTTTGGGGCACCATGTATATGAAATCGGACGAAACTATATATGGGAGCTATATCTAAATCTGGACCGATTTTCACGAAACTTGGCAGACATCACTCTAGGCTTAATTCAGTACGTTATGCCAAATTTCGTGCAAATCAAAAGATATATAGGGACTTTGGGGCACCATTTACATGAAATCGGACGAAACTATATATGGGAGCTATATCTAAATCTGGACCGATTTTCACGAAAATTGGTATTCTTTGCTCAACTTTCTTCATTGTGCCCACTTTATGCCGAATCTGAAGAGGCACACACACAAAACCTCGCAATATACATCTTTGCCTTCGGAGATTTTGCACATCGGTCATTCTGTGGAAATCACTATAGATTCAGAATATTATTGCTATATTGCACACTCATTCAACAAATATCCTACGATTGGTATTGAATCCCGTTAACTCGGTTCCTAAGAGAGTAAAACTCATTGAAGAAAATTTTAATTAATTATCCGTCCCATTTTAGGTATTTTGAAAGTCCTTGTCGCATTTTCAGACCGAGGTAGCTGTAATTTATCATTTGGAGTTGTCGAAGGATAGCATATTTTTTCGCTAAAAATGGTTACATATTTCAATTTTGTCTCCATATGAAGTCCACGCAAGTTTTTAGATAGAAGGTCCTATCCACATTTTTCAAACGAGGGCAGTAAAGTATGATGTTATGCTACCCCTTCCGATGTAATGGAACCGACAGAATTTACTTTTCGGCAACTGCACAAACTCTTCTTCAAACATCTATTCTTTTGCTCATTTCGTAATATATTATAATTTATTATATTAATTTCCATATATTATTAATTTTCATGACAACAATCGTTATTTCCATTTAATTTTCCACATATGGAAGCATTTCCTTCATTTCATTATTAAACCTTCTGTTAGTATCTTTGTGTCAAATAAACAACTTACTTCACTCAAACAACATCACACTTCCACACAAACCCAAACATGCAATCACACTCCTTCAAACATTTTTATCCTTCAACTCATACACATAAACCAATCACACACACGAAAGTTATCGAAATCACTGCAAAACATCACACGCGAATCAAATTCCTACTGGGTAATTTGTTTATCAACATCAGTTATCGATTAAACAAATATCTCACATAGATGGCATGCCTGTCTGTACTGAGTGGCGACTGCTGACTCAAAGATTACATAACCTGCTAAAAGACAGACTTTGATGTTACGCAATAAGAAAATTCGAATGAAAATATCAAAATTCAATTTTTCTTTTTTCATTTTATCACCTGGAGTAAATCTCCCTCTTCCTCCTCCTCTTCGGAACTGGACTCATTGCGAATTTGTGCTGCATGCTGTGCAAATTGTGCTCGGGTATTCTTATGGACAAACATCCTTAAGGAATTGGAGTTGTCCTTCAGGTGGACCACCACACGGAAAACGTTAAAAAGAATTCAAATATCCACAAAAATCAAATGAAGGATATTTTCCTCTTGTTATACGTTATAAAAACTTTCCACAAAATTCAGAAAAAAATTCACAAATTTTCAAATATTTAGTATATATTATTTATTTTTTCTTCTTTGATTTCAAGTTACTAGTTTTATTCCGTCTATCTTCAAGGGCTGTCGATTGTGTAATGAAGTTGTGAAAAAATCAACGACTATTGCTAGTGCTCCTTGCAGGATACACCGTATATGGCTGAATAGTGTAGTTTGAATTGTAACCGCTTAGTAACCGGTTGTTAGGTTGCCAAAATAAACAACTAGCTACCAACCGTATATCAGTTTGGAGACTTCGTGCGTGTAAATGTTCGTTGTTGGTTACAACGAGTTGGTGGAAGGCAAAACACGTGAAAACACACGCACACACAGTGTGTTGGCTTGCAAACAATCACATGTACTAAGAGAACGTTGTGATTGTGAGCACAGGCATATAGTTAAAAAGAATGGTAATATCACTTTACGGTTCAACGCTCTCAAATGTCTGGCGGTGTTATAAAATCGGATGCTGGATCTGATCCAAGGACTGTATATCATATTTGTCTGAATATAGGCAATATGGGTATCAAATGAAAGGAAATTTTAAGGACAATATGAATATCGCATGAAAAATGTTCAATATACGAGGTCTTATCAAACTGTTATATTTTGACATATTTTTTCTTTATTGGAAAATCGAAGGCTTTGGTGCAGGAACATCCTCCTGTAGAGATGAAGATGGACAGCGTGTTGAGGATCTAGAAGCAGAATTTGCAATTTTTCTGGTATCAAATAGTGGCGGTGAAGAATATACCCAGAACCAACTAGAGATCCAGGGAGACCTGGCCAAGATGAAGTCAGCAATAGCAATCAATCGACTCAAAAATAATAAGAATGAAGAAGAAATGTGAAGAATAATAACAGGTGTCGAACTACTCAAGACTGCTTGTGAGTTGTTTATCAGGAGCTGATTAGTACAATATGGCTAGGGGAACGATGTCCAATGATTGAAATCTCGGAGAAAAGACGATGTGTACCAATTATAGAGGAATTATTCTCCTTCCCATCGCATATAAAGTGCTATTGGACCATACCAATGTGTTTTCAGACCTGGCAAATCCACAAAAGGCCAGATTTGTACACTGTGCCAAATCCTGGAAAAGACCCACGAAAACCACATCCACATATTCCAACTATTCTTTGAGTATCAGAAGCCGCATTCGCCAACCCTATCCGCTCAGGGTGGTTTAAAGCCATGTCTGCGTTCGACATTCCTGCAAAATTAAGACGGCTATGCAAAGTCAGCAGTTAGAGTCGGAAAGGACCTCTGGGATGCCTTCAATACCAAACGAGGTCCAACAGATGATCCTATGGTCTAAGTAACCAATTTAGAAACAAGACAAAATCTCGAAAGGCCAAACTCCCACTCTACAATACACTGATACTACACGTGCAGTTGTATGGATCTGAAGCTTGGGTACTTGCGCAAGCAGAGGTAGCAGCTCTTGAGTTTTGGGGAGAAAAATTCTTCGACGCAAATGAACCACGAGCTATATACGGACATCGACATAGTCAGACGCATCGAGCTGCAGCGACTATTGTGGCTAGCCATGTGGTGCGAATGGATGAGGATGTTCCCGCTCAAGAGGCATTAAAATCGATGCTACTAATGGTTCACACAGAAGCGGAAGGCCAACATATCGAAGCATGGTCTTTAAAATTGGGAAAGTTGCGTACAAGATCAACGCACCTACAAAATTTTTTTCCCGAGCCAGTAAAGTAAGTTTGTATAAAATTTTCTGCATAATAAAAGAATGCGACTAAAACCTTCAAAATACAGGAAATATTACGATACTTTTATATGAGGGCTATGTCCATATTTGATCTAAATTAATAATTTGCTGCATATATGACGGTCTTAAAAATTACGAAATGGGGTTCGATTCTATGGAATCTATCGAATCTATGGAATCTATCGAATCTATGGATTTCGAAAGATGGACTAATATTGATATTTTTGGCAGGATATTTTCTGCGCAACGATAATTTAAAATATCAAATTCGAGTCAATACGGGTAAAATGCCAAAGGAGGCAATCTTTAAAAGTGTGGCTATGTTAATATTTTTGGTAGGCAGATTTTCTACCCAATGTATTAAATGTGTAGAATGAACATTTGTACAACTTTTTTCTAAATATAAATATATATATTTTTTTAAATTATATGCAGGTTTGACCAATTTTAAAGTTATAATTATAGAGCAGATAAGATTAAAAAACCAAAATAAACAAACATACATACTCGTATGTAGGTAGGTTCATTCATCACCTTCACTTTAAAATTACAATTGGCACAATAGTGACAGATAACACGGTAAACTGTCATATAAATGAACACCCATAAATCGTATCATTTTAAATTTAGATAAATACAAATTTTAGTTCGAAAAGTTTGATGACAGCACAGTGGGGGATATGGATGGGTTAAAAAGGAAATTGGAAAGAACAAATAAACAAAATACCAAAGTGCAGACACTCAGGTAGAAAAATTGGACTAGAACCTTGAACGTATAGAAAATGATCGGACCGATATATTATATTCTGTGTCTGTAAATATCACGATGGAGCTTAAACATTTTGTACTTAAAATGCTACTAATCCCTGGATGTTAAGTTTTGCCAATGGTACCGCCCTATTTCATATATTTTAAAGGTAATAGTCACATTTTTTCCATCGAAGTGGCTGTAATTTGGCATTCCGGGTTCTTGAAGGTTGAAAAACATCTTCCATATATTTTCGGCATTTCGAAGTAACAGAATTTTCCAATCAAGCGTGATAAACATCTTTGCAGATCTATTCATGTTTTCACAATGCAGATTGGACTTCTATATTGGAGTTAATATAAAAGACCTATCCACATTTAGAAAGTTTCAGCCTCAATTTTTACCGAAGTTCGATATTTTAAATTAAAACACAATTTTTTAACTGAAGCGACTGTAATTTGGCATTTCAGACTCATGGGCGGTGAGAAACTTATCTGCAGAAAATGTTCGATATAGGTCCGTGTTTTCATATAGCCCCACAGTTATTTTCAGCATTTTTAGGGGTTTAGATATATATTCCAATCGAATGGGTATTTATTTAGCATTTCGAGCTCAAAGTATTTGCAAATATGTTTCCATAAATGTCCATGTTTTCACATAGTCCCTATATAGACGTTTCATTTTCGGCATTATGAAGTTCTTTTGAAATGAGCAACATAGACCCCACTGTCTTGCTATTAATATGACTGATAAACACTGTAAAAATCTATATTTTTGTTATAAATTAAAAGAAAACAAAAAATGTTTCCTCGACTTGACTTGTGTCATTTTTACCCACTTCTGCCGTTTGAAGTGGATAAATGTGAGTAAATTATTGCTCGTCACGGACAATCAGAATAATAAATTGTTGTCGAAAGATAAGGCCCCAAAGTTAACAGTAATTTTTTCTCGTTGATTTTTACTTCACCTTTACTCGTATTTCGATATTCGTGATGTGATCTTGTTGGTTTTACTTAGTTTATTCTCTATCCTCTCTCCCATTCTCTCGCAAAGAACAAAAAACAATGGAAAAGAACAGTGTGCTAAACTGTTATCACCTCACGGTGGTCTCCGTACAATAATCTACAAGTGTGATAATAACAGTCCGAAAACTCTGAAAAGTCGTAAAGTAAAGAAGGTAGAGGTGACAACCGGAGAACACAGCTACAGTTTGTTAGTCTGACAGACAAGGTAGTTCAGTTGAATTAACACCATCGCGGTAATGTGTCGAATATTTTATAATACCCTGGTAGTGAGATAAGAAAAGATTAAAAAGGTGGAAATATTTTTTTTAATATTCGTAATAAAGTGGAATACAAATTAAAGAAAGAAAAAAATGCACGAATCAGGTAAAGAGAAAAAATAATTGAAAACAAAATAATGAAAAATTCCTAAAGTGAAGTTGACCATACATCGCAAATATTGAATATTTATATACAATGTCATTGAAAAGAAGAAGTTAAGAAAATATAAAATAAATAGAAAAAGACAAGCCAGCAGTGGTGGTTTTGAAACGAAATAAATTACAGTTGCTTATTTAACCCTTTGAGCGCCAATTTTGTCTGTAAGCAACAATATGATTGAGAGTTAATTGTGCCCATGGAGAATATGTGTTTTGTTAATTAAATATTTGAGAGCTAATTAACGAGCCATACAGAAAAGAGTAAAATTATTATATTATTATATTATATTAAATTATTATATCTCCACTCACATTTAATTAAAATTAAGTTTCCAACATCACATGGAACTATACTACAACTAATTATTTTGGAAAGTGTGGGGATAAAACAAATATGTGAACCTAGGTACATGTATTTGGAAACAGTGTATTCCAAGGATATTTTTTAACCTGGTCACCGGTAAATGTTAGTTCTTCGTACATATATTGGTGTTTTTATACCCTTCACCACACTGTGAAGGGTATGTTTGCATATGTTTGTAACAGGCAAAAATAATCGAGATAAACCCATGGTTCCTTTTGAGAATATGCATAGAATCACTTTCTAAGTCGATTTACGCATGTCCGTCCGTCTGTCTGTCCATGTTAAATTGTAAACAAATTACAGGTCGCATTTATGATCCGATTTGGATGAAATTTGGCACAGTTCACTTATTTGGCCCAAGTACGAACCCTATTGAAATTGGGAAAAATCGGTTCAGATTCAGATATAGCTCCCATATATATTTTCGTCCGATGCACGAAAGCCCCTATATATCGTTCGATTTGCACGAAATTTGGCACAGCGTAATGAATAAGGTCACGAATGATGTGTGCAAAATCGGTTCAGATTTAAATATAGCTCCCATATATATCTTCGTCCGATTTAAGGTAAATGGTGCACCAAAGTACCTATATATCTTTCGATTTGCACAAAATTTGGCACAACGTACTAAATTAAGTCTAGAATGATATGTGCAAAGTTTCGTGAAAATCGGTTCAGATTTAGATATAGCTCCCATATATAGTTTCGTCCGATTTTATGCAAATGGTGCACCAAAGTCACTATATATCTTTCAATTTGCACAAAACTTGGCATAACGTACTGAATTGAGCCTAGAGTGATGTCTACTAAATTTCGTGAAAATCGGTCTAGATTTAGATATAGCCTTCGTATATATTTTCGTCCGATTTTAGTAAATGGTGCACCAAAGTACCTATATATCTTTCGATTTGCACGAAATTTGGCATAACGTTCTGAATTGAGCTTAGAGTTATGTCTGGGAATTTTCGTGAAAACCGGTCCAGATTTAGATATAGCTCCCATATATAGTTTCGTCCGATTTTATGTAAATGGTGCACCAAAGCCCCTGTATATATTTCGATTTGCACGAAATTTGGCATTACGTACTGAATTGTGCCTAGAGTCATGTCTGCCAAGTTTCGTGAAAATCTGTCCAGATTTAGATATAGCTTCCATATATAGTTTCGTCCGATTTTATGTTAAAGATTCACCAAAGTCCCTATAAATCTTTCAATTTGCACGAAATTTGGTATAGCATACTGGATTGAGCCTGGAATGATTTGTACTGAGTTTCGTGAAAATCGGTTCAGATTAAGATATATATATTTCCGTCAGATTTAATGTAAATAATGTACAAAAGTTCTAATATTGCATAGATCGATTGATTTTAAGTAATTGACGCACCAAGGAACCAATATATGGTTGATAGGAACAAAACGTACTGAAATTAGTATAATCCAACTTGTGACAAATTTCGTTGAAATCGGTTCATATTTGGATATAGATTCCACATATATTTTCGTGCGATTTTAAGTAAACGGTGCAAATGGTGTTTGTAAGATTAACATGAAATTTTGCACAACGTACAACTTTTGTCCCATTGTAACAAACAAATGACATGCTTATAGATTGATCTAATGCCATGTTCTGACGGGCATTCGAACAACGTAGTTCGCTCTCAGAATTACGTACATGAATTAACCCGTTCATACAACACTATTCCTAATTCATGTCATCAGAGTTTTTTATTTCAAACTTTTTGTTTCTTGTTTTACGCCAAAATTCTAACATATATACGTGAATCACATATGGATCTAAATAGAAAAATTAATTCTCTTTCTCCTGACTATAGTATGAACCCATATCTATTTACTTTTAATTCATGTTTTCCATTTTTTCTGAAAATATTGTTGTTTTCATACATTTTTATATTTTCTAAATTCAAATGTCATATATAAAAATTTTGAGAATTTTTTGTTTGAGTGTCCCCAAATTTGTTTCTTGTTTTGTACGCTAATTAGAACCATGGGGAAAGAAATTCACATTGCATTATGTAGATAACAAAATTTACATCCTGCTGCATATATAAAAACTAGACAATTTTTTGCTTTTCATTCATCATTTACAATATTACTAAAAAAGTTTGAAAATTTTATAAATATTTTCAAGCTGTCAAAATTAATTTATTTTCGATAAATGCTCTCAGTTGTTAGGGATGGGACAAATTTCTTGGTGATTCAGAACGTGATTCGAATTGAACAACGTACAAAAGTCGGTGTTCGCTCAGACAATTTTGTATGGGGAACTAAGTAATTACCTCATAATTAAGGGTCGAACAACGAATGAGAGAGCGAACAACGCTCGCCTGTACATGGCATAAGTTGATTCACATTTAGATAAATATCACATATTTTAGTTCATCAAATTTCATGTTAATTGTCCTGTTTAATATACCCATAGTGGTGAAGGGTATAATATAGTCGGCCCCGTCCGACTTTACTACTTTCCTTACTGGTTTTTCTATTAAATTTTGTTTTATCGTTTTCCGTGTAGTAAAACTAAAAACGTTACAGGAACTATTTACATTAGGTTGAGGAAAAAGAAATACATTATTTTTATTTGAACTATAGGACATGCATCGAAATGTCAGATTTGGGCCAAATATGCACGGCTTTGTTGCCATTTTAAAGGCATTTCTCGATTATTTCTCCGATTTTATCGACATTTTCGACGACCGGCCTACATGTGTGAGATGCCTCTTTAACATCAAAAATTCCTGAACGGAATCTACGAAACCAAAATTGCACATAATTGACTGTTACGGTATCGAAACCATAAACACTATACACAATTTTAGCCGCTTGGCTTGCCTTTGTCAAAAAAAAAAAACCTATAAAATGTACCGAATTTTCTCATTGTTCACTTCCATTTTAACACCCTGTTACTCACAATGAATGAAAAAAAAAAACAGCAAAATATTTTTTTTGTTTTTGTACTGCGAAATGTCACCCCTCCGAGTGACATAAATCTGAGCATAAATCTGATAAATTGTTTGACCGATACTTTACGAGAAATCTATCACTACAGCCATCTGCCGAAAAAATAATGGATTTCTTTTTGCCCAAACTATTATATATGTAATATGTAAATTTAGTCGCAATCCAATACGCTGTTCAAAATATCGCGTAATTTGAAAAATGAAGGATCTTTGGTGCACCAATTACATAAAATCGGCCGAATCTGAACCAAGTTCAATGAAATTTAAATTAGTTAATGAAATTTAAACCAAATCTTTCTAGACTCAATTTAAATGAAGGAGACTTTGAAGCAACATTTAAATAAAAATATGACGATTTACCACAGGCTCGCCCGCCTGTCTCTGTGTACATTTTTTCTGTACATCGGGTTTTTCATAAGAATAAGCAAAAATTATGAAATTGTATAAAATATACTTCGAATATGTACGTTCGTTCTTTTAATATATCTGAAGCTTGTTTATCCGTAGCATGTTCTATACGTTTCGAAACATCTTTCATTCTAAATATAAAGTCCTTAGTCCCCATCATGAAAATTTGCACATCGTAGCTAATTGAGTCTAGACCGCAAATCTGACCGATTGACATGCAATTTTACATAGATTTCAGAATGATCCATTATGTTTATGTGCATATGTTTGTAACAGGCAAAAGGAAACGAGATTGACCCATGATTCCTTTTGAGAATATGCATAGAATCACCTTCTGAGTCGATTTACGCATGTCCGTAAGTCCGTCCATGTATTTTTGTGAACAAAGTACTGGTCGCATTTATGATCCGATTTGAATGAAATTTGGCACAGTTCACTTATTTGACCCAAGGACGAACACTTTTTAGATATAGCTTTAGATATATACATTTAGATATAGCTCCCTTATATAGTTTCGTCCGATTTTATGTAAATGATCGGTTTAGATTTAGATATAGCCACATATAGTTTCTTCCGATTTTTTTGTGAATAATACACCAAACTCCCAATATTTGTCCGAATGGGACAAAATTTTGCACAGAGTACTGAATTAGGTCCAAACTAATGTCTGCAAAGTTTTGTTAAAATTGATTCAGATTTAGATATAGCTCCTATATTTGTCCGATTGAGCAACATTTTTAATAGGGAATGCAAATGAAAATTCTATGTGATAAGGTTTGTTGAAATCGGTTCAGATTTTAATATAGATCTTATATATATTTTCGTTCGATTTTATGTAAATGGTGCCCCAAAGGGCCTATGTTTGTTCGATTTACACGAAATTTTGCAGAGGGTATTAAATTGAATATAGAGTGATAAAAAAACAAATGGTGTTTGCAACGGTTGCTCAATTAGGTCCATATGTTTATATGTATACATTTACTCGATTTCATACAAATGGTACACCAAACCAATGAGCGGAGCTGTATAGTCGGACGGGGCCGACCATATGATACCCTACACAACTTCCACGAAAATCTAACTTTGTGTGGTTCTATATTCTGATCTTGGGCAATATTTGCACTCTCTTGACCTCCACCGTGGGTTGTGTTGTTATGTTCGAATTTGAATTGTGGCCTGTAGATCGGCTCGAAAAAAACAGAAAAAAAATAGGTTTTCGGTCCACTTTATCCCAATATTATTATCTGATCATCACCGAAAATTACAGGCGTTGTCCTTGACCATACCTGGACCCTCTTGGGAAATTTCAAAGGGATCAGCGCTATATTTTCGCCCTCTATGGTGGTAATGGGTTGCTAAATATTATTTGAAGACGTAAGCACCTGTAAATATTTAAGTGTAACTCCCACATCCGAATACATACGACAATGTAATTGGTATCAATTTGATGGCCAACTACTCCTCTTGGATATATTGTCAACTTCTTGGGCCTATGTCATTCAGGGGTAAATATATACGCTATAGAATACAAATTTTGTCATTTTTCACACAAAAGTCAGGGTTCATTTGACCCGCTAAATATTGACCGATCTTTATCAAAACAGGCATGCTTATTCTTTGGCCCGATCCCCTTCTCCATGCAAAAATTCGCGGTGTTTGGGCCATGATTGCGGCCTCTGGAGCGACCAGAAAAACCGACAAAAATAAAGTTTTTGGTCCATTTCATCCCCTAAATATTAACCGATCTTTTCCAAAAACAATGGGGTCTTCATTGGCCAGAACCCATCCTACATGCAAAATTTCGTGAAGATTGGTCCATAACTGTGGCCTGCATCGTGTTTACAAGTTATAATGGACAGACGGACGGACGGACGGACACACATGTTTAGATCGATTCAGCTAGTCGAGATATGACGATCGGTATACTTAAGTGTGGGTCTAGGACCAATATTTCGCGGCGTTACAAACTCTTGGGGCTACACAAAGCTATAATACCCTGACAACATAGTTGTGTAGGGTATAAAAATCAAATTCTAACCGTTTGACATTCAATTTTTTATTGATGTCAGATTTTTATGTGTATGGGGTTTTTCAATTAGTTTAAATATCTATTTAAATATCACTTTAATTTCGCCCGATTCCATCTCAATGGTCCTCCAACGATTCTATGTCTATTCTTTCTAGAGGATATTGTATATATTAACATCTCTTGTATGCACCCAAAGTGATAAAGAGTATCATATAGTCGGCCCGTCCGACTTTTGAACTTTCCTTACGGATTACTGTTATTTTTGTTCATCTAAATATTGTCCAAACAAGACTGAAATGGTTTTTTTTTTCAAATTACTTTTAACATATGAAAAGTTTATGTTTATTGCAATTTTTCAAGTTTAAATATTATAGTTCTCTTGCTGAAGTTATAAAACTTAAACTTATTTTTATGAACTTTAATTCGTTCAATATTTCAGTAAAATCTCGTTCAT